>NC_084995.1:11744671-11749671 GCF_963854185.1 Sardina pilchardus
TTATACTAGACTCATATACAGTTTATACTAGACTAGACTCTCATTCAGGAGGACAAACAAAGGACTCTCCACAAGCAGGTCAAACAGTGAGAGTCTGGAGCTGAAGAACCTGAAGGCTTTTTCATACCAACGTCACAGAGCTGTAATAATGGAGACGGCCTTAGAGCAGGGATCATGTTGGGACACTGGGACAGGACTGCCCTATCAGTTTAGCTCTCACTGCTAGTGATTCTCAAACATACACACACACACACACACACACACACGCACACACACGTAGTAATAAGCAGCAGTGTCGGCCCATGAAACCATGCAGCTGATGTGAGGAACTCTTTTTGTTCCCTTCAGCTTCAGATTTGTATGTGTGGTGGAGATACCCAAGCACACACTTTCTCTCTCTCACTCTCTCTCTCTCTCTCTCTCTCTCTCTCTCTCTCTCACACACACACACACACACACACATACACACGCACAGATTGCTTTAGTTTCCTCATTATCCTCTCTGGAATCATTGCCCCCCCAAAACAAGCACTGTTATTATTATTATTACAGAGTAATTTATGCAAATTCATTCCCATTTTATGGGCCATTGCGATTACAGCTGTCTGACCTTTGGCGCGAGGCTTTAATATTTCATTCTCTGCGTGCTCGCTCCTCTGGCTAATAACATGCATGTGGCCATGAATTATAAATAAATATAGAACAGGATGTAAATAACGACCTCTCAGACAGGGCCAGCCAGACCTCCCAGACAGCGGAGGTCTCTGAGGTGGATATGACCTTCATCTGGCCCTGATCTGGCTCTGATCTGGCCCTGATCCGGCCCCGAGTTGTGTGTGATGTTGGCCATAGGGCCCTTTGGCGTGGTTAAGCCCAGAGGCCTTGTAAGGGCTTGTAAGTATGCGGACAGGTGGTTCTGCTGGTTGTAGCCTGATGAGAGCTGACTAGAGCAGATAGGGGCCTCACTCGGCCTAACGTCACCTGTGTGTGTGTGTGTGAGGGGGGGGGTCTGTGTGTGTGTGTGAAGGCTGTCAGAAACTTACTGTGAGGAGGATGTACCTAACAGTCAAAGAAGTGGTCTGCTGCTCCATGCACATTGTCGAAGACCGTCCATGCACATTGTCGTTGACACTCGGTCTCAACTGTTGGGAGTCGCGCAACACCCCCTGCATGCCACGTTGATGACGCAGCTCTCATCACACATCCGCGTGCATGGGACACAGATGAAGGAGTGTACCTCTTCCTTCAGTGTAGTCTTCAGCACCATGGACAGCTACAGGCGTCCTCTCAGCTATGAGGAGAGGGGAGGACAGAGGACTCGTTCAGGGACTCTGTTAGTTAGGATGCAGGTAGACTGTTCCCTCCACCCCACCCCCAACGCACGCACACACACACACACACACACACACACACACACACACACACACACACACACACACACACACACACACACACACACACACACACACACACCATAATATAACACCTAAGAACTGCTGAACAGCTGTCCAACTGGATTTTACACACAGACACACACAGACACAGACACACACACACACACACACACGCACACACACACACCCGCATATCTCACGCACGCAATCCTGTACAATACTAATGAACAACTGAACAGCTGTCCACCTGGATTACACACACACACACACACACACACACACACACACACACAGACGATGACTGCAATCGGAGTAATTTCATGTGGTGTAATGTGGCGTGGTGATGTTGATGGACAGGCGCTTCTGTGCTTTGTTGATGTGAGGGAGTGGGGAGGGCCGGGCCGGGCCTGTTAAAGTTGATGGGCTGCTTTGCGTGGGCTTTACTCTCTGGCAAGCAGATTTATTTTTCAGGGGTGAAAATGGATTTATCACAATGCAGCAGATTTTAATCATTTTATGGCTTTAAATCCTAGTACCTACCTCCTGCCCACACACACACACACACACACTTCCTCTATCCCACCCTAAATGCACACACTCTCTCTCTCTCTCTCTCTCTCTCTCTCTCTCTCTCTCTCTCTCTCTCTCTCTCTCTCTCTATCCCACCCCAAACACACACACACACACACACACACACACACACACACACACACACACATTCTTTCTCTCCCTCTATGCCCACCCTAAACAGACACACACACACACAGACACACACACACACACACACACATCCTTATCCTCTGCTGTTTTGTGATAGATATTAAGTGATGAAGCTAGACTAGAAGGGGGCAGAAGCTGGGGGATATAGCAATGCTGTGATGTGATGTGATGTGATGTTGATGATGAGGGAACAGAAGAGGGGGATCTCTACCCGTGTTACAGAATTCTACTCCATTTGTGCTGGTAGATGAGGGACACAATTGTCAAGTTGCCCCTGACAACCAGAACAAATAAAATAAGGACCATGTCAGGGTTGAGCAGATTAACACCCAACAGTGTTGATGGTAGACTGGCACAGATGTAACCTGGACCTGTGTTACTGTAACAATGTGTGGACAGTACAGTGTGATTTGTGAATGTTAAAAGCAATAATTGGTGCCGTTGGTGAATAAACTCCACTATCCAACTCTTGAGAGGTTTACTTGCATTTAGCCTCCACCACAGTTCTGAACCCAACACTATTGATGGTAGACTGGCCATGGGTGTAGCCTGCATTGTGTTACTGTTATAGACAATTTGATCGCATGGTTCTCAAATGCCACGTGGCAGAGCGTAAAGGGAATTGAGAATAAATATTAAAGATTTACTTTTTAGCAACAGAACAAAGATGAACAGTTCAGTTCAGACATCACATGTACATGTAGCAGCTGTAGTAGTATTGTACTTACAGGGAAAGGCATGCGCAAAGGAAAACAGCAAGGTGTGTGTGCGTGTGTGTGTGTGTGTGTGTGTGTGTGTGTGTGTGTGTGTGTGTGTGTGTGTGTGTGTTTGAGCCTGCAGTGACTGATGCATTATTGACACTGTCACACGCACAGACAGACAGACAGACACACACACACACACACACACACACGCACACACACAGGTTGCTGCGGGCTTTCGATCAGCATTCAGTCTAATTATGGAGGCCCTTAACTCTGATTACTGCACATCTAAAGCATTAAAGTCGATTAATTAAGATGAATGTGCAGTCACACTATCGTATAATCCAGTGGCGCTAGCACACTGTAAAGTCCCTGCCTCCCCTGACTGCGCTGTGGTAAGCCACCTAAAGGACCTCCAGTGGGAATCTGCACATGTAAAGCATGACTACTGTACTTAGTCTCTGGATAAGGCAGATAGATCACTTCCTGTAGGAAACTGCACATGTAAAGCATGACTACTTAGTCTCTGGATAAGGCAGCTACTGTACATCACTTCCTGTAGGAAACCGCACATGTAAAGCATTACTTAGTCTCTATAGCTTTCTGTCAGAGCTGAATTGTGCACCTGGCTTTCTCAGTAGTCATGTGCTTTACACAGAGTATAATCAACATGACCTGCTAACACAGTGATGATGATCCTCATCTGCTGAAGTAGGAGAGAACAGGCCGACACTGACACAGAACTATCTGACACTGGCACATGTTCAGACATGTTCTCTCTCTCTCTTTCTCTCTCTCTCTCTCTGCCACATGCAGACAGAACACTCACACACAGAGGTACACACACATACACACACACAAACACAGACACACTCTCTCTCTCTCTCACACACACACACACACACACACACACACACACACACACACACACACACACACACACACACACACACACACACACACACACACACACAGCAGATAAGCTTGTAAAGTGCTGAGTGTGTGTCCTTGGGCTGAGTGAAGAGGAACAGAGTGAGTCCTCTAGAATGCATAACCCAGACAACAACTTCACTAAAATCGTCTGATTTTACTAAGAAAGCCAACCGATTTAACGATTTTTTTTTTCAACTTGACAATCAACCTTATATTCAAGTTAATTCATCAAGTGTTATCTACTAACTAATCTATTGACTATTGTAAGTAAGGAGGACTTTAGTTTGACTTAAGTTGGCACAACCAGCTCACACTCAAAATTCTCAGTAAGGCACATTTATGTTGGTACAACTTACAAAAGCAAATCTAAAAAACAATGCCACAGCCCCAGTCAACATATCCTTAAAGAGATCAGATGTAAAGCCTTACTGAAATTTTATCTTGAAATGAAATACAACTACAGTAAGTGACAGTGACACAGGGTGTACTGTTGTTGTCATGTAATTGTCTGTTGGTGCCCACAAGCCATCAAGTAGATGACCATCCACAGCACGTTAATCCTGTGCATTGGGCTTAAAGTTGTGCTGGAGGCATGAACAGATGTACACAGCCTTAGTTGTTCAGTGATGTCGTTGTTAAGTGAACATAAACTTCCTTTTTCCGTCATAGGGCCCAAATTCTCCAGCAGCACCCCTGCAGACACATAATGCAAGTAAGCATTGAGTGCCCAACTTTGTGACACCATCAAGGGGGCCGATGAATGTTAATTGAGAAAGTAGTCAATTTCGCATTGCACCCAAGAAGGATGTCTACTCTCTAAAATGTCCACATGATAATGAGATAACAATTGAGTTCAACCCACATATTACAGAGTCGACTTCATACCAAAGTTGAAACACTGTCAAGTTGGAATTACTAAAAAAAATAAATAAATAAAAATAAAATAATAATAATAATAATAAACAGTAATAGTCAAATAGGTTTACTTTTTAAAGTATATTCAGACCATTCCTTTTGACAGTGCAAAGTTGAAACACTGTCAATTTGAAATTACTAAAAAAAAATAATTTTAAGTAAAATTATAAAAAAAATGTACAGTACCTTGTGTTTAATCCTAATGATTCTTCCAGTGAACTTTGGGGTTCTTGCAGTGATACAGATAATTAAATATTTAAGTTGAGTCAGCTGAATTTTACAGGTTTGCAAGAGGAAATTAGATTTGAGATTTTTTTTTAGTTAACACATATTT
>NC_084995.1:11762171-11769671 GCF_963854185.1 Sardina pilchardus
AGAGTTGAGCTCAAATGGTAGTAAGTGTGTAACAGTGGATGTTCAGTGATTACTGTACTGTATGATAATGGACATTTACGCTATTTCTCTTCTGTAGTCTGAATCTTTGGATTATTGACGCCACAGAGAAACCACTGATGTTAGGTTGGACCATGAAGTCCTGCTTCTCTCATTGGCATTCCATGAACCAGAACATGGTCAATGATTGTTGCCTAAATATCATCATTTACAGTATTGCAACTCTTGGGACTCTCTGTCTTTCTCTTCATCCTCTTCCTCCTACCTGCACCCTCCTCTTCCTTGTACCCCACTTCTACTGTAACACACACTTGTTGTCCCCTGTGTCTCTGTCAACTCTGAACTGACTTATATTGGTTGTCACATCATTAGACAGAAGTGTTATCAATTTTGAGTGGTAGTGTTCAAATGGAGACAACTGTGCACTAATTGTGTTCAACTTCTGCGTTGTTTGGTTATCAATATAATTAAGAAGTGCAATGTGTTCACAGTTTTGCAAAAAGGGTTAATGAGTTTGGTAAAATGGGTGAAAGTGGGTGAAAGTAGTCTATGGTTTTGCCAAAAAAGGGAATAATTCAATAAATGTGTTCAGGCATTTGAGAATTTGATTCAGAGAATGGGGTTTAGTGTTTGAGCAACTGTGAAAAACTGTAACATCCCTTACTGACACAGCATATTTCCTCATAGGCTAGCGTCAGCCATAGCCAATAGGTTAATATCACATCCACCAGTGAACGTACAATTATTTTCCTGAGTGAAGAAAGAAAATGACTGTAAGACCATTACATGTATCACAGTTATATTGTATATTGGATATGTAACCTGTTTAGTAAGAATCGATGCAGGCCACACAAAGTTGTGCCAGGGTAAAGCCCACGCATTACGTCCGTATATTTTACCATGCCACTTGTTACACACATCATGAACAAAATAATGAGCTATGTGTGTTGGGACTGAACTTCTGGAGAGGATGTAAGAGAAATATATGTGAACTGAGTTTCAGAGCACATGCACAGCATTTGTACAACAGCCACATATCAAAACTAACATCCAGCATTATGCCACGCTGTGCTGTAGTTATATCATATGGAAGAGGAAGAGATATAGGTTTAAAGAGAAAGATAGGTTTAAAAGGAAAGAGATATAGGTTTAAAGAGAAAGATAGGTTTAAAGGGAAAGAGATATAGGTTATAGGTCTCCCACCATGGCTGAGCAGCCTTTGCCCCAGTGCTGTATTGATTCCTCTCTCCTGTCCTCTCCACATCAGTGAGGTACATCCTTACCTGTTGCTCTCTATGAGAGCTTCAGAACATGATGAATGGAGATGAATGAGATGCTGATTAATCTCTTCCCTTCTAGAAGGTCTGCAACACCTTCTGGAAGCCGTTCTGAATACTTTTTATTTAATGTGAAAAATATTTATTAGTTTTATTTTAGTAATATTCTTGATCAGTTGGGAAACCATTTGAGGCTCTGTCTGAAGTTTATGAGCTTTTTATTTATTATTAGTTTTTTGGTGTTATGGGAACATAGCCAGGATTAACATCCCTCACTGACAAAACATATTTCCTATAGGCTAGCGTCAGCAGTAGCCCATAAATCAATCAGTATTTACCATGCCACTGGTTTCACCCATCATGAACAAAATAATGAGCTATGTGCGTTGAGACTGAACTTCTGGAGATGATGTAAGGGAAGAACACATGCACAGCATTTGTACAACAGCCACATATCAAAACTGACATCCAGCATTATGCCATACTGTGCTGTAGTTATATCATACGGAAGAGGAAGAGATATAGGTTCAAAGAGAGATATAGGTTCAAAGGCTTAGTTCACATTGGCAGTCGAAATCGGATGTCTTGCATATCCGATCAGAACCTGATCTTTCTGACTGACTGTTCTCATTGGTGCATATTGCAAGTGATCACATCCGATCACATCCGATCTTGGCGTGCAATACTCAGATCCGATATAAATTACACACACCTGGATTAATTAGGTAGAGTTGTACACAACCAAGTCGTCATGGATGAAAGTGGATTTATTTTTTATATTTTCCAACTTATTATGCGTAGCTGCGGCGCAAATACCTCGTCACCCTTAACGTTACAGTTTTCCATGTTTCACCATGAAATTATTTTGTTTTGTTGGTAGCCCTGGCGCACGCGCTGAATCAATCAATCAATCACTTCCGTCACTCAGAATTACGTTGCAATTGTTTGTCGCAGTGCAAATGACGAAAGGGGCACTTTGAAATCCTATTCAAATGGTTCGACTGTTCAGATTGAGTCATATCCGATAGTAAGTGATATTGAAACCACCTCCGTATGTGGTGCGAATCAGCATTGGAAAAATCGCATTTCATGCGGTTTTGTGCCGTTCAGACTACCCAAAATTCAAGCTAGATACAATCCAGATAAGCAAAAAATCGGATTTCGACTGCCAGTGTGAACTAAGCCAAAGAGGAAGAGATATACGGTAGGTTTAAAGAGGAAGAGATATAGGTTTGAAGAGGAACATCTCCCACCATGGCTGAGCAGCCTTTGCCCCAGTGCTGTAGTGATTCCTCTCTCCTGTCCTCTCTACATCAGTGAGGTACATCCTTACCTGTTGCTCTCTATGGGAGCTTCAGAACATGATGAATGGAAATGAATGAGATGCTAATTAATCTCTTCTCTTCTAGAAGGTCTGCAACACCTCCAGGAAGCCGTTCTGATTTGTTGAGGTTGTGAAATAATTGTATCAATTGATATGGGTCTTGCCTGTTCAGGTCAGAGAGGCTCTTATCAGCTCATTCACTGCTGGTCGTTTTGTGTGTTACCTTTACTCTTTATGAGGTAATGGATTAAGCGTGTGTGAGTGTGTGTGTATGTGTATGTACCCCCCCCTCTCTCTGTCTTTCTCTGTGTGTGTGTGTGTGTGTGTGTGCGCGTGTGCGTGTGCGTGTGCGTGTGCGTGTGCGTGTGCGTGTGCGTGCGTGCGTGCGTGTGTGTGTGTGTGTTTGTGTGTGTGTGTGCACCTGCTGATTGTGGAGTATTAGGTCTTAATGGGTTTAACCTTTAGCAGGCATGAGGGACTGGGACTGAATAATTCATATAGGACAGAGAGAAGGCCCAGTGCCAAAACAGAGACACACACACACACACACACACACACACACACACACACACACTCTCTCTCTCTCTCTCTCTCTCTCTCTCTCTCTCTCTCTCATTTGATATAGATTGTCACACCCATACAATTGATCCACTGTCAATAAAACACATATCTATACAAAGACATAAAGATGCATGAAACACATATCTGCACATACAAGTTTATAAGGTGCCTAGACCCTACACACAGATTCAGGCAAAAAACACACACACACACACACACACAACACACACACACACACACACACACACACACACACACACACACACACACACACACACACACACACACACAACCAACTGTATGTGCATATGTTCATATATGTGTAAAGCTCTTTATTGCTTTTATCGTTTCATTCATTCTGTTGTGTATGTGTGTTAGAGAGAGAGAGAGAGAGAGAGAGTGGGGTTTCCATTCTCTCTTATCCTGCCGTGCTGATAACAGGCTTGCCGGTGTCGCCATGGCAACCTGGCCATTGGTGTGATGTCTTGTGAATTGGCTGAATAGGACATCTGACTGCTTTATCCCTTTGGCTCTCTCTCTCACACACACACACGCACACACACACACACACACACACACACACACACACACACACACACACACGCACACACACACACACACACACACACACACACACACACACACACACACACACACACCTCAGTGCATTGATGGGTCTGCTGCAATAGACCTCTGAGGTTCGCCTACCGAAGGGAACCAAAGCTGCCATCTTTTCCCATATCAGGAGATACGGGTGTTAATTGAAACTATGGCAAGTTGCAGTGCAAGTTAGCTTTGAGGTAGCAAAAATAAGAATGTACCGTCTTACAGTAATGTACGAAGATCACAGTATCTACTGGAAGGCAGAGGACACGACAAGTGTGTAGACCAAAACGGCTGATGGTGTGGTCATTCAAAATCCCCATGCTATTTAGTCAAGATCTCAAGATACCGGATCTCCTTATATGGGCAAAGATGGTAGCTTTATTGCAGGCGAATTCAGAGGTCTCTAAATAATGATGCGTGACCGGCTTCACTCAGGGTGTGCCTGCCTCCCTGCAGCCTCGCCCAGGAGTTCTTGCATTGGAACTGTAATCAGGGGCTGGTTCTCCTACAGGCAGTATGGGCAGCTACCCAGGGCGGCATTTTCCCGGGGGCCGGGTGGCCGGGGGATTCACCTCTGGACCATGTCTCCCTACTGGACCGGGGAATAGCCATCTCCATCTCCACCCAGAGGTCACACTGTAGAACTTTCCCCAAAGGATGCACCAGGCTGAGGGTCCTTCTTAGTGTGCAAGTGGCCTTCCTGGGCTACTCTGTAGTGCTCACTTATGTAATTAGCCGTCTTAGCTGACCCACTCTCAAGTGTGCTTCTCCCTCACATTAGTCTCTTAAGTACTGATGTATAATTATGGGCCTTTTATTGGACAGGACAGTTGAGTGACAGGAAGTGAGTGGGAGAGAGATAGGCCTGGGTCAGGAAATTACCCTGGATCAGATTCCCGGGTGCACTTGGACCCAAAATGCGGTACGGACGCTGCTATTGCACCATAGCTCCCCCTGTGCAGGTACTTCTTGCCAAGTCTGAAGTGATTTACTTCCATCTCACATATCAGCCAGACTGCTTCAGCATCTTACTCAGCACTGAGCCACAAAGCCACAGGCTCATAGGGCCCTTATCTCACAGGGCTTCAGCTCATAGGGCCCCAGCTCATATAGGGCCTCAGTTCACAAGGCCCTTATCTCATAGGGCCCTTATCTCACAGGGCTTCAGCTCATAGGCCTCAGCTCTCATACTCTCTCTGACTTCATTCTCTCATACTCACACTAGGTACAGTTCACCCCGTACTGGAGCACGATTGCCTCTGGTCCCTGTTCTGCACTCACACTGCATCAAACTGTACTTGATACTATGAGTTGCTGTGTTCTACACCTCCTCCAAGCGTACTAGTGTACCGTACCCCGGTACGTAATGAAGCGATCACACTGGTCAAACGAACCGGACTTTAGGGGCCAAGTGTACTCGGGTACAGTACGAATTGCCTAGTGTGTGTGCACCCTTACACTCCCCACTGGACACTGCGGCCCCATGATGTGGCCTTGCTCACCACTGCCTGTACCGGCCTGCAGACTCATTTCACCAGCATAGTCCAGCCCCTCCAGAACGGCCTCGTTTCTCCTGCGGCCCAGCTGGAGGGTCCAGTGTTGAGCACCACTGACCCACAGTCCTATGGGGAGTCCATGGGGAGCGTTTTTTACAACAGAGTGGAACACTCTTCCAGCTGAGATCTGCTCTGCCGCTCTGGACTCCTTCAAAATCTCCCCCAAACCCTCCATTTTAACCACAGCTTTCAATGTCTGTGCTGCCATATAGCTCTTACCTTCTCCTTGTGTTTCACTCTCTAGTTGTTGTAAAGCGACCTTGAGTACCTTCAAAGGCACTATATATGATATTATTTATTATTGTTATTAGTGTTATTGTACTGTCGACCTACGGGTCCACTTCACTGGAGCCTGATGAATAGGAGTGAATCATTCCTCCTCCACAGGGAGGCTTGTCTCTCCCGCTGCCCAGCCTAAGTGCTTGACCCTGGGCAGCACAGATGCACTGACCCCCGGGGCCAGTCGGCGGTGTTTCTGGAGCACTTAACTACAGCTGAAAGAGTATTACAGCAATGCAGCTCTTCCCTCAGAGCTCAGCTGTGTTTGAAGGCTAACTTAATTATCTTAGTTAACCAGCGGACACAAGCCCTCTTCAGGGAAGCCTCATCTTTCATGCTGTCCAGCTGAAATGTCCAGTGTTGAGCACCACAGACGCATAGTCCTAGGAGAGCTCTGATAGCATTTTTCAACCAACCTCACCTGTTTACCACAGCCTATAACATCTATGGTGCCATAGCTATTACCCACCTGTTTGCCACAGTCTACAGCGTCTATGGTGCCATAGCTATTTGAACCCGTGGGCATTTGGCACCAAATGTAGTACACTCAGTGTGTTGAGTGTGTGTCGCTCTGGCTTTGAGTGCTGGTTGTGCTTTGTATGTCATTTCTGTCACTATAAATGGTGTGTGTGTGTCTGTCTGTGTCTGTCTGTGTGTGTGGGTTTGATTAGAGTGTGCGTGTAGCTCTGTCTTTGACTGATGTGTGTTGTGTGTGTGCGTTTGAGTGTGTTTCTCCTCTCTTCTCCTTTCTGCTTGAGTAGTCTCACACTCAGGGGAGACAGGTGGCCCAGCTCTCCTTCTGTGTGTGTGTGTGTGTGTGTGCTGGGGGAGAGAATGTCTTCATGAGCCGTGGGGTACTGTATTGATTTCCTGCAGTCACAGGAGGAAGTCTGGCGCACGTGCCTAATTGGGATTTCATTTCCTAACGCTGCCCGTGCCTGAGCCCCAGCCACCACCACCTGCTCCATCTCCATCTCTCCGCCTCGCTGCTCCCACTTCTCGCTCTCTCACTCTTCTCTCTTTCTCTCACTCTTCTCTCGTTCTCTCACTGTCTTTTCCCTTCCTCTCACTCCTCTCTCACTCACTCTTCTCTCTCACTCTCTTCCCTCTCTTACTTCTCTCTCACTCCTCTCTCTCTCTTTCTTCTCTCTCTCATCTCTTCTTTTATTTATCTCTCTTCACTTTCTTTTTCACACTTGAGGCTGTGATGGGTGCATGGCCTCACTAGTCTTATAGCTTGTGTTATATCTAGTTATCGCCTTACTAGTCGCTTATGTTGTATCTAGTTATGGGCTCACTAGTCTAATAGCTTGTGTTATATCTAGTTATGGGCTCGCTAGTCTAGTAGCTTGTGTTGTATCTAGTTATGGGCTCGCTAGTCGAGTAGCTTGTGTTGTATCTATGGAATCGCTCATTAGTGATGCCTCTGTCTTAACTCTGAGCTCAGCTGATGATGTGTGTGTTAACGGTTTGTGTGTTATTGTCTGTTAGAGTATGTGCGTTATGTGTGTGTTTCTCCATGTGTTGTTGTGTGTTTCTCCATGTGTGTTGTTGTGTGTGTTACTCTGTGTTATGGTATGTCTATTATGGTCACATAAGTCCACAACGATGTTATGGTTTGTGTGTGTTACGGTATGTGTTATGGTGTGTGGTGGAGGTTGATGGTTAAAGAGCTGGGCAATGTGTAAATGCCTTTAGAGACGCTTAGATCAAGTGGAGGACAAGGCTTCCCACGTGTGTGTGTGTGTGTTTGTACTGTGGGTTAGATTTAGATGTCCCTGAGGCCTGCTTCTCATCTATGTGTGTGTGTGTGTGTGTGTGTGTGTGTCTGTGTGTGTGTGTTGTGTGTCGGCAGTGTAGAGTGTGTCTCTTTCTCCTC
>NC_084995.1:11782171-11784671 GCF_963854185.1 Sardina pilchardus
CATTTTCATTTTTCCTTGGGCCTTCTCCAAATTTTCACGAGCGACACGACCTGCCTCATACAACCTCCGTTTAAAACCGTCAACATAGTCAGTTAGCTTTTTCGGAGGTTCAGCGGCAGCCCAATCATCGTGTAACGCAGCTAGCTGCCCACGCACAGAATGACCAAAGACAAGAGCATTTGGACTAAACCCAGTGCTCTCCTGAGTCACCTCTCTTGCGGCTAACAATAGCCAAGGAAGTCCCTCTTCCCAATCACCAGCCAGTTCCACACAATATGCCCTAAGCAAAGATTTCAACGTCTGATGGAAGCGTTCCAACGCTCCCTGGCTCTGCGGGTGATAGGCGGACGCCTGGTTATGCGTAATCTTTAGCTGACGCAACACCCCCGCAAAAATACGTGACGTGAAGTTCGAGCCCCTATCGGTCTGAATGACCTTAGGTATGCCGAAGAAGGAGATAAACTGAGTCAACGCCTTTACAACGGGTTTCACCTTGATTGAGCGAAGGGGATAGGCAGCCGGATAACGAGTCGTCTGGCACATGATGGTCAAAAGATAGGCATTACCAGACTTAGACTTGGGGAGGGGACCAACACAATCAATAATAAGGTGATCGAAAGGGTTACTTGCTACTGCAATGGGCGACAAGGGCACAGGCTTAATAGCCTGGTTTGGTTTTCCCGTCAGCTGACAAGTATGGCACGTACGAATGAATTTGGACACATCGCGCTTTATGCGTGGCCAGTAGAAGTACTGCATCAGATAATCATAGGTTTTCTTAACGCCAAGGTGGCCCATGTTATCATGCGCAGTTTTTAAAACCAGCGGCCGGACACTTTCCGGAATCACAATCTGCATCATTGGCTTCCCCACATAACGACCAAAGTGTGGTATCCACTTTCTAACGAGCACCTCACCATTCAGAAAATAGCCACTTTCTATTTTGTCTTTTTCAGGACTGACCCGACCAAACAAGGGTTGCAGGGAGGAGTCCTGTCTCTGTTCTTTTGCAAGCTCCTCCCGCGACAACGATGAGGGAAGCTTTTCCCAAGGGAGAGCAGACTCCAGGGTGCCAACTGCCTCCCCATCAGCATCCAACTCCTTTGCAGCGCGGTGAGCACTGCGCGTAACTACGCACGCAGAGAGGACATCAGGAGGGCCCTGCGCAACGTCATGACGCTCCGTCGAGCGAGAGACCAGCGGCTGCACTGGGCTCTTCCACACATCGCCACCCGCTAGGTTGTTTCCTAGTATCACATCGACACCGTCCACCGGGAGAGAATGACAAACACCTAAAATGACATTTCCCTGCACAAGATCTGCTTGTAAATTGAGACTGTGTAGTGGGACGGAAAAGGTGCTCGGACCAAAGCCACGAATCAGAACATTTTCCCCCGTAGCAGAATTATCACCAAACGGAAGAACGGAGCGCAAAATAAATGACTCTGAAGACCCAGTGTCTCTTAGGATTTTAACTGCCACCGTGTCTGTGTTCTTTGCCAAAGAAACAAAACCATCTGAAATAAAAGGCAAATAATGGCTTTGTATCGGTGTGTCGTTATTTAATGACTGTGTGCGTTGTTGTAACTCAGTTATCGCAGGCCTAGCTGCCAATGCTGTGGGTCGAGCAGGCGCCCCCCGGTGCTTATGCTTGGAACGTAAAAGTGGGCAGTCCGATTTCCAATGGCCTTTACCCAGGCAATAATTACAAACCAAGCTCGAGTCATATCCGCCAACGGGACGTCCATCTCCCCTAACAGGAGGCGGGGACTCACTGAAGTGAGCAGGCCTATAATCACTCCTCTGATGCCAGTCAGGTTTCCCTCGATTGTACATACGGGATTTATGGGTCAATTCATAATCGTCCGCCAACACTGCGGCCTCAGAAACCGAGAGTAAATCATGTTCATTAATGTAAGTTGCTAGCTGAACAGGTAAAGTGGTTGTGAACTGCTCCAACACCATTAAATTAAACAATGCATCGTAATCATCCACATCAGTAGCAGAACACCACCGCTGACACTGCAATTTCAATTCCTGCGCAAACTCAACATACGTTTGTTCAGAACGTCTTCTAAAATTCCTGAAGCGCTGTCTGTAAGCCTCGGGGACAAGTGAATACGCTTTCAGAACTGCAGTTTTAACTTTATGATAGTCACGGCTATCTTCAACTGAAAGTGCAGAATACACCCGTTGCGCCTTCCCCCTAAAAACACATTGCAACATAAGGGTGCGATCAGCATCTGGCCAACCCTGAGCATCAGCCACTCTCTCAAACAAACTGAAAAAAGAATCCAAGTCCCGCTCATTGAACTGCGGCACTAGCTTCAAGTTAGATGTTATGTTAGACTTACGAACTGGCGGAGAATCACCACCCGTATCAGGTGGCAATTTCCCCTCCACCATCAACTCCAAACGCTTGGCCTGAAATTCAATTGTCGCTAGTGTGGTTTCTCTGTCGACCTTTTTACTCTCTAATTGCAGACGGAGCAATTCACGC
>NC_084995.1:11789671-11792171 GCF_963854185.1 Sardina pilchardus
TGTTCACGCTCACACACACACACACACACACACACACACACAGCCTGACATGATCTTGTTGCTCATATACACACACTCCCACTTGACATTTCTATTCGGTATAGGACACACATGCCCTCTGTGTGACCATCTCTATGAAAGAACACTCTGACCCAGCAATCAGAGAGGCTCTTTCTCTCTCTCTTTCTCTCTCACTCTCTCTTCCTCTTCTTTCTCTCCCTCTCTTCCTCTTCTCTCTCTTGTCCTCGCCTCATTCTCTCTATGTCTCTCTCCATCTCTTCCTCTTCTCACTCCCTCTCTCTCCTCTCTCTCTCTCTCACTCTTTTTCATTCTCGCTCTCTCTTGTGTCTATGACATAGGCACACACACACACACACACACACACACAGCAGTGGATTAATCCCCTACTCAGGTCCCTGCTGTGCCTAGGGTCCTCCAGCTCGTTATGAGCGTGATGTCAGAGGCTCCAATTAGGCCGAGCCCTTAACGAGCGAGTGGCGGAAGAGAGAGCCCCCCCATTGATCCCGCGCCTGTCTGGGATGAGCTCTGGATTAGGGACAAGTGGATTGGCTGATCTCAAGCAGTCAATTAGCTAGTCCAGGCACTGGTCCCTTGGGAGTAAGGTGGTTGTGTTGTGAAAGAGTGCAATTTGGAAAGTAGAGAGAGAGAGGGAGAGATAGATGGAGAGGGGGATGGAGAGAGAGAGGGAGAGTTATAGAGAGACGTTTAAAACCTTTTTATTGAAACATGATTGATAAAACCTTTCTAGAGGACGTACAGTATCATCATGTTAGCATACTTATCATCTTGACTGTACCTGGACTTTATTATCCTACTTTCCTATCATCTACCTCCTCATGAACACACCATCCATCTCCTTATGAACACACCATCTACACACCATCCACCTCCTTGTGAACACACCATCTACACACCATCCACCTCCACATGAACACACCATCTCATGAACACACCATCCACCTCCTTGTGAACACACCATCTACACACCATCCACTTCCACATGAACACACCATCTACACACCATCCCCCTCCACATGAACACACCATCCACCTCCACATGAACGCAGTGGCAGCCGTGGTGTACTGGTTAGCGCACCGGGCTTGTAACCGGAGGGCTGCCGGTTCGATCCCCGACCAGTCCACCATGGCTGAAGTGCCCTTGAGCAAGGCACCTAACCCCTCACTGCTCCCCGAGCGCCGCTGGTTGGGCAGGCAGCTCACTGCTCTGGGTTGTGTGATTCACTTCACTGTGTGCTGTGTGTTCACTAATTCGGTTAAATTGGGTTACAGTTTTTTTCAATCGCTAACAAGCGTTTGTCCATTCATTTGACACATTTTCAAAACTCTAAACACAGACTCTCACCTACAAAACACAATTGGCCAAATGGATCATTTTCTTCTCAAAAGCACATTCCATGTTGTTACACCACATTTTGTTACATATACACTAACTCGTCATTTCTCTGCACACACTAACTTTACCAAAACACTGGAAACCTGACTCAAAATGAAGTTATTTTGTCAAAGAATGAAGCTTGTTTTCACTTCACAAGATACATGCAGTCAATCAGAGTACACTAGGTTTCAAAATACTGGCTACTGTTGACATTACAAAAACTGCATAGACTTTTATGTTTCAGTTTTACAGGTATTTGCATGCAAAACATGCAATCCAGCATTTTTACACTAAATTTCACAGATGTAATGTTCACATTCAAATGCATTCCAGTAAAAAGCAAATCTTTTTTTTTTGTTTTACTGTTCACTAGGCCTACAGGAGGTGCAGTATAAATACTGATTACAGTAGACTATGATAGAACAGAAAAAGTTTTACAGCATTGCAGTGAACAAAATATCCATGAAACACAAGAGCATTCTGAACAAAAAACAACAGCAAAAAGCCCAGGTAAAAAGGGGAGAAAAAAAAAACACAAAATGACTGTGTCATCAACATTGCATCTGATATTTTATTTACATGTATTCTCACCAGCCTTTCTTAGTGAAAGGCCTAGGTTGATTACATGGGCAATGATAGTGGCACAAATTTCAACACTGACTACTGTTCTTGCAGCCCTTGGAATGCCACCACCACACATTCTTACACCTCCACCTTGCCCTCTCCTTGGGCCTACTCTTCTCCCTGGCCCTGCTCCTCTCTCTGCTCCTGCACCTCTCACTGCTCCTTTCACTGGCCTGCCCTTCTTCCTGGGCCCCTTGCTCGTACTCTTCCTCGTACAGACATCACAGTGTTTGTCTTTTTCTGTTTTTGTTTCCAAAAACATCACTCCTCAAAGTCCTCCTTTTACTGTGTCAATGTCATATGAAAAAAATAACCCCTGCCACTGAGTCTAAGCCAAACTGGAAATGGCTGCGGTTGGCCCAATTTACCCAACATCATGTGTGTCATTTATTCAAATGTTTGTTTACAGTATTATCAGCTGAGATACTGTATATTGCTTTTGAACTGATATCATTGCGA
>NC_084995.1:11799671-11807171 GCF_963854185.1 Sardina pilchardus
CAATACACATATACACGCCACTACACAATACACAGCACTACACAATACACAATACACAATACACAATACACAACACACAATACACAATACACAATACACATTACACAACACAATACACAGCTACACAGCTACTCACCACACACTACACAATATACAATACACAGCTACTCACCACTACACACCACACACTACACACTACACAATACACAGCTACTCACCACACTGTGTCTGTTGTCTGTAGGATGCGTGGTGTTGGGGCACAGGGCACTGTGTCTGTTGTCTGTCTGTAGGATGCATGGTGTTTGGGCACAGGGCACTGTGTCTGTTGTCTGTCTGTAGGATGCGTGGTGTTTGGGCACAGGGCACTGTGTCTGTTGTCTGTCTGTAGGATGCATGGTGTTTGGGCACAGGGCACTGTGTCTGTTGTCTGTCTGTAGGATGCGTGGTGTTTGGGCACAGGGCACTGTGTCTGTTGTCTGTCTGTAGGATGCATGGTGTTTGGGCATGGGGCACTGTGTCTGTTGTCTGTCTGTAGGATGCGTGCGTGGTGTGCCTCTGCCTCTGTTTCCCAAACAGCAGCCATAGACACACATCAGCGCTGGCACGGCTCTCTGCTCCCCACCCAGAGCCCATTATTCAGCGTCTAGACTGCGGTTAGATAACCGGCCGAGTGGCCCGCTAGTGGGCTGCCTGGGACTCCACAACACACGCACACACACACACACACACACACACACACACACACACACACACACACACACACACACACACTCACACTCACACTCACACTCACACTCACACTCACACTCACACTCAACTCAACTCTCCCACGAGCCAGGCCTGCTTAACTCCTCAACTGCATTTGCCAACACACACACACACACACACACACACACACACACACACACACACATACACACAGAGACACACACAGACAGACAGACAGACAGACACACAGACACAGACACACACAGACACACACACACACACACACACACACACACACACACACACACACACACACACAATGGACACAAACAATATGACACAGTGGGCCAGATGTACTAAGACAGCGCTAAAAGCGAGTTTTTTTATGCGCAGAATGCGAACGCTGTGCTCTGCTGTATTGCGTGGAATTTACTAAGCTGTCACTTCATTGCGTTAACAGCGTTCATAACCGCCCGTCCCCGCCCCCTGTACAATGCCAATTGTGCGTGCAGAGCTGAACCACAAGCGCAGTTGAATATTGCAACATTAAAAGGAATCAAAGTTTAGCGATCATACATGATACAAAGAGATGTCAACTATCAGTAGTTGACATCTCAGTGGCCTAGTAGTTCTACTAATCCACTTAAAAAATACTTTTTCCTATTAAACTAAACTATTTCCTGCACGTAGACTAGAGATATTACTTACAATAATACCTAGTCTAACAGATTGGGAAGTGTAGGCTATGTCATGAAAGAGAAAATACGATTTTAGAGAGGCAAACAAAAGTTAAGGTTGCTTTTGACATACAGTAATACAATGAAGAAAACTGATGCTCTGAATACTGATTCAGCTGTTTCTAAACGTTTTTCTAATAGACGCATTCTACCGCAATTTGGATTACACCGGTGGAAGTTTTTCAACGCAAAATAGACGTGCGCTGTTTTCATACATATGGCGGAATACTTAATCAATCGCTATTACAGTAGCACGTCTCCTCCCTGGACTTGCGCGTTACACCCATTTTCAGCTGATCCGCCCAGGAATTACAGTTTTTGCCCGTTGCTTGAACACTATAGACCCATGCTTAGACTAAAGTAACACAACTTTAAGTTTTGTTGCCATATCTCAAACACCTATACCTATACCTTAAACAAAAGTGCTGCTTTGCACTCTAGTTGCAATTCTGCAACACACTTACTCCTTTATGCAACACACTTGGTCCTGCATACTACTCTCTGGGGCAGATGTACTAACGCTTTTGCGCCCACTTCAGGCGTATTTGTTTCGCAACGTGCGCATAGAAAGATGGCGAGGTATGTATTAACGGGCCGTAATGACGTGAAGGCGCAGACTGCCTGTCGCGGGAGCTGAAAATGGCAAATTGCGCTTTTCCGTCTCATGCATATGGATTTATGGGAGTGTCAGCTGATAGTAGGAGGTTTGTGTAAAAAGATGGGAGGAGAAGCGTTAAATGCGCCTAATTATGTATTCCCCTGTATGTACTAAAACTGCCCATGAAAGCGCACGTCTATTTTGCGCCTAAATATTTCCGCCTTGTAAAAGCAGGTGTTAAATGCGATTTGCTGTTAAATGCATCTATAAGAGAATAATTCAAAGACAACAAAATCGCTAATTAGACCACAAGTTTTGCATCTTTGTACTACATCAAAAGCAACCTTAACTTTCGGTGGCTTTTCAAATGTTTACTTTCACTTTCACGCCATCCGCTTAAACTTTCCTATGTTAGATTTGATAAATCTTCCATAGCCTACGTGCACAAGTTTGTTCAAACTAAGCCTAGTTTGAGTAGAACTACTGCTCTAAATTATCTTCCAGCTTGTTGACATTATGCATTGTATTATTTCATGATCGCTAAACGTCGGATTCCTTTTAATGGTGTCATCAGTTAACTTCATTCAACTGCGCTTCTGATTGACGTGTAGTTCAGTTGTTGTCCTTCGCAAACTGCGTTAGGGGGCGGAGAACGGCGCAGATTACCCAACGAATTTCAGGATTGGTAAATAGGACGTAAACTGAAGTATGATAGCGTGTGCTTTCTGCGTGTTGGCCTTGGCGCAAAAAGCGTTACGATCGCTATTCTTAGTACATCTGGCCCTCTATGTCATACTAAGACACTTCGGTCAAAAATGAAATCTCAGAGTACCATTTGTTAAACACATGTATCCAAAATACAAAACACATCGGGTAATAGACCTCTGAAGTTCGCCTACAAAAAGGATCCAAAGCTGCCATCTTTGCCCATATAAGGAGATCCGGGAGTTAATTGAAGCTAACTGCCTATGGCAAGTTGCATTATAAGTTAGCTTTGGGGTAGCAAAAATCAAAGTGTGCCGTCTTCACCTGCCGAAGATCACGGTATCCACTAGACGGCAGTGGACAAAACTGTGTAGTGAAAAACGTCTGCATTTCAAATATCATCATCCCCGCGAGAGTTTAACAGGTGCGATTATTGAAAATCCCCATGTTATTTTCCCATAGAAAAAATCTCAAGATACCGGATCTCCTTATTTGGGCAAAGATGGTGGCTTTTTTGTAGGCGAACTTCAGAGGTCAATAGACCTCTGAAGTTCGCCTACAAAAAAGCCACCATCTTTGCCCAAATAAGGAGATCCGGTATCTTGAGATTTTTTCTATGGGAAAATAACATGGGGATTTTCAATAATCACACCTGTTAAACTCTCGCGGGGATGATGACATTTGAAATGCAGACGTTTTTCACTACACAGTTTTGTCTACTGCCGTCTAGTGGATACTGTGATCTTCGGCAGGTGAAGACAGCACACTTTGATTTTTGCTACCCCAAAGCTAACTTATAATGCAACTTGCCATAGGCAGTTAGCTTCAATTAACTCCCGGATCTCCTTATATGGGCAAAGATGGCAGCTTTGGATCCTTTTTGTAGGCGAACTTCAGAGGTCTATTGCAACCACTCAAATACACACCTGAACGCACTTACTTGCAAAACTGAACACCAATCAGCCATCTACAAAAAGCCCATTCGTTTAGCCATTGGAAATGATGATGTGAATGGTATATTTCCCAGTGTTGTGTCATTGTTTCCTTGTGTGTAGAGTTTTGGCACAATGAGTGAAGTTTTTCTGAATGTATTCAAGCAAATATGTTTTATATAAAGTAGACTAGTGTATTCCTCCTGATTTGCAAGTGTATGCATATGATGCAAGTGTGTTTCATTTTGTCACCAGAGTTACATTTTGACAAAGGATTGTTGGGATTTGATTGCAGAGTTTAGGTACTGATAGAAGAGTTTCAATTTGGCATACATGTGAAAGGTTTATTTCCGAGTGTTGTGTTATTTTCACTAGTGTGTAGAGTTTTGGTACGGTGAGCGAAGTTTTGCAAAATGTGTTCAAGCAACGGGCAAAAACTGTAATATGCATGACACAGAAAATCGCAAATAGCCATTTTCAGCTCCCACGGCAGGCAGTCTGCGCCTTTCCCTCATTGCGGTCTATTTGTACATCGCCATGTTTTTACGTGCATGTTACGCCTGAAATGGGCGAAAAGCGTTGGTTCATCTGGCCCAGTGTGTCATATTGTAATGCGAGATGAGTTAGTTAGCATGGAATGCCAACCTCTAGGGAGCATATGCAGCAGATGAAGGGAGGAAGAGAGAGAAGAGGAGAGGAGGGGAGAGAAGGAGAGGAGGGAAGAGGAGAAGAGAAGAGATGAGCGGAGGAAGAGAGAGAAGAGGAGATGAGAAGAGCAGAAGAGAAGTGGGGAGGAAGGGAGAAAAAATGAGAGGAGATGAGATGCGAGGAGGGATGAAGAAAGAAGAGGAGAGTTGTGAAGCAATCATCAGCTAATTAACTTTCCCTCGAACGAATCCTTTGAACTGTCACTGCCGTCTAGACAGCAGGTTACATAAGAGGGGCTCTGCTGCTGCCCCAAATCCACCATGACAATATGATCTCTGCTCTAATTTACCACCCTCTCTCTCACACACACTCAGACACACATACACACACATATTCATGTACATACATATTCACACACACACACACACACACACACACACACACACATACTCACACACACACACACAGAGAGATGCACACAGATATGAACACACAAACACACACACTCTCTCACACACAAATACAGATGCATAGAGACAGATGCTTACAGCCAAGAAATGTTATCACACACACACACACACACACACACACACACACACACACACACACACACACACACACACGCACAAACACACACACTCAGTCAGACACATACTTTCTCACACACACAATGTCACACGTGTGTGCGCCCCCTTCCACACACACAGATACACACACACACACACACACACACACACACACACACACACACACACACACACACACACACAGATGTACAGACACACACGGTTGATTTGATGAAATTGCCTGCCAGTGTGCTTTTCCTGGAAAAGTAGTGTGGTATGAATTGACCATGATTCAGAAAGCAGAGGCAAGAGAGAGAGAGAGAGTTGGAGAGAGAGGTGGAGGGAGGTAGAGAGAGAGGTGGAGGGAGGTAGAGAGAGAGATGATTGTAAAATGGAAGGCCTGTTGGAAATGGCAGAAGGAGAGAAGTGAACCACGTGGGGGCCTCCGTAGTATGAGGCTCAGGTCTCAAATAACGTGTCTAGGTAGGCTAGTCTAGCAGGGGGGTCCCCCATGACTACCATAGACTGTGTGTGTGTGTGTGTGTGTGTGTGTGTGTGTGTGTGTGTGTTCAGCAAAGAGCATGTTCTGGTTGTATCCTTATTCACCTAGGGGCTGCTCACCCCCTTTCCCATGAGAGACACACGCGCTTGCGCACACACACACAAACACACACACACACACACACACATACACTTACTCAAAGAGAGAGTTAGAGAGAGAGACTTGCACAGCTGCGTCAGAGCTTTCCCTAGAGGGTTTTGTTAGAGAGTGGACACTGGGAGAGAGGGGACGTGTGTGTGTGTGTGTGTGTGTGTGTGTGTGTGTGTGTGTGTGTGAGAGAGGGGGGGGGGGGGGGTATTCCCGTCTCCCTAGTTGGGTTCTCCCCTGGCATTACCACAATGGTACCACCTTCATCATCATCATCATCATCATCATAGTCTTTGTTGTCATCACCATCATCATTGTCACCAAGAGCTGTGCGCAAATATGCAGCATGTGTGTATGTGTATGTGTATGTGTGTGAGAGAGAGAGTGAGTGCTGGTGTTTGTGTATGTCAGTGCTTTAGAGTGTTCCTGAACTTTCTATTGTACAGAAATCATGAATCATGTATATATTCACATTCAACCTCAATGTGATACACTCACTAACAAACATGTGTGTGTGTGTGTGTGTGTGTGTGTGTGTTGGTTGCAGTGTTGGCTGCATTGCTTAATGGGTTCTCAGCTGTGGTGGTCTCGCTGTCAAAATCCATTACACTCTCACACCAACAACCACACTCACACATGCACACACACGCACACACAAACACACACACACACACATACATGAGTGTCTCTCTGTGTGTGTGCATGTGTGTGTGTGTGTGTGTGTGTGTGTGTGTGTGTTTGTGTGTGTTCGCTCTGCTGAGTTGGGCAAAAGATGATTTTTATGCTCATGTGGCACATGGATGATATAATTAGCGTGATTTTCTTCTACTTCAGTGCATCCAGAGTTCACAGTGTGTGTGCATGTGTGTGTGGTTGTTTATTGCATGCATGTGTGTGTGTGTGTGTGTGTGTGTGTGTGTGTGTGTGTGTGTGTGTGTGTGTGTGTGTGTGTGTGTGTGTGTGTGTGTGTGTGTGTGCACCTTTGCTAAAAGAAACATAACCCAATTTGCCAATTTGGAGCACTGCTTTTTAGGATCAGTTTGTGTGTGTGTGTGTGTGTGTGTGTTTCTGTTATTTGACTTCTTTTTCTCTTTTTCTTCTTTTTTCTTTAAGTTTGGTATCGGTGATTGTCTTGTATTGGTGATTTTGTGAGTGGGTGATTGAGCACGCTTACAGCTCTGTCCATGTTTGTTTGTGTGTGTAGCTCTAAGGGCCAGATCTACGTATATTTGGGAATGCAGCGTTATCACCAGAATTATGAATCATAAGAATAATGATGTATTGCTGTAAAACTGATAAAGATTTATGGTTGTTTACTGTATTTCAAAATTACGGTATTGTACTCTCAGAATTTGGCTGTATTTTTACAATAATATTTTACACTGTACATTGCCGCACAAATGATAAAGACCTACAGTCATTTACTGTATTTTGAAATTAAGGTTCTATACCTTGTCAGAATTTGCCTGTATTTTTAAGGTAATATTTTACAGTGCATGAGTTTTCCATTTATATGAATTGTTGCCATGAGTAAACAAAACTATCTAGAATTACACTGCAGACATTGACAAGCATTTTAAAAGCTAATTTATAGTAAGTAAGTTTGATTTATCACACATTTAATTCCAAAGTGCTTCACAGTTAAGAGGACAGAGATTAAATGATGTTTTCTAAACAAAGTTCGGGAGGAGTCCTTAGGGATGATTGACACCAATTAACTCACCGCGCCTCCCGCTCCACGAGTATTTAAGCCGGCCTTCTTTTCTATTATGCCACACACTTTTGGGGCAGCCGTGGTGTACTGGTTAGGGCTTCGGGCTTGTAACCGTAGGGTTGCCGGTTCGATCCCCGACCAGTCCACCACGGCTGAAGTGCCCTTGAGCAAGGCACCTAACCCCTCACTGCTCCCCGAGCGCCGCTGGTTGGGCAGGCAGCTCACTGCTCTGGGTTGTGTGAT